>NC_081434.1:34007834-34032834 GCF_949786415.1 Peromyscus eremicus | reverse complement strand
GTCATTGTCTTCAAAACTCTACTTGCATCCAACACATAGGTAAATGTTAAATATGAACTTCACGTAAGTTTAGCTATTCTTTCACACACTTACATTTGAAAACTTGCTACTTTTTTAAATCTCAGAAGATAAGAGCTGGAAATTTAGACTTTGGGTTCATAAAAAAAACAACACAGAATGATTTTCAAAGTCTACACATCTTTTTTAGCATTGTTATTCTCACAGGGAGACTAGTACAGAACAAAGAACAATCAGCCATGTCCAAGTGCTTTTCTCTCAATCTTTTACACACATGGACAAAACCAAAGCGCCCTGGGCTACCATCCACAAAGTCACTCTGCCTCGCTACCCCAACAAGGAACCACTTCCCCTGAATCTTTTATCATTCATTTGTGCTACCTGATTTTTTTTCCACTCTCACCATACAGGTGAGACCAATATGTAAAATCACTTTTTAATTTTTAAATGCTTTTTAATTTCTCCATCATAAAATTCTTCCAGGTGGTTTCTTCACTCGAACACAGACTCAGACTGGTGTTGGTACCTTAGTGGTTCAGGCAGAGTATGGTAATGCCACAGGAGCTCTCTAAATACCCCAAGCAGAAAGGGGCTGAATGCACACAACCCTGGATCCCCCATGTTTTTCAACTGTTGGTGAGAAGTTATCTCCCTGCAATTCTCCAGAGCTTCCTCGGAGTCTCTGTGACTCAGGGACCTTGGGAGGAAGCTGACAGCAACCTCAAGCACCAGCACCTACTACAGTGGTACAGATGGATTGTAAGAGCCTGCTCAGCACGGCGGGTAAATTCACATCTTCCTTCCGCTCCCGCAGAATAAGAACCTCTCATTGCAAACTCGGTCAAATGTTCCTCCGTAGAAGACTGGCCACCTAGGACCGTCCAGAAGTGACATGCTGCAAATGCAGTTCCAGGAGTTCCCTGAATCCAAAGGTGACTACAGATAGGAAATGCAAGGATGCTCGGCTGACTCATATTCGTCTAGGATGGAAGATGCCATTCTGAAGAGCATGTCACCATCACTATGAATGTGCTGACGGACATGTAGACCACTACAGCTAAATACCCTGCGATGAGCTGTGTCTGTGCTTGTAACCAAATGATCACTTCCTGTACAGTCTTTACTGCTTCTTTTTTTCTTTTTCTGGTTCAGTCTTCATTTGTCTAAGACTTCTAAAATACGTTGAATAGGAAAATAGTGCCTACCCGAATGTGGTTGTATCAGAATAAAGGGACAGTTTTTAATCTTGTACCATAGCTAGGACATTAATTGACAGTCTTTGGGTGGTTTGCTTTATTGGGTGAGAGACCTTCTGTTTCCAGCTGCTAAGCGTTATGTTTTGAAAGGTTGGCTGTTGCTTTTGTCAAAGGTTCGTTTGCATCTCGTTGTGGACTGGTATGGCCGTGTTTTTCTTTACTCTTTGGTGTGGGAATGTGCTGTACTGCATTACAGAGTGCTAATGTTGAATCAGCCTCACTTCCCGGGAATATACACAATTGACCTGAGGATACAGCCAAGGCTGCAAATCATTGGTGGGGAGACTTTCTCCCATTCACTCCTCCTCTCAGGACTCAACCTGAAATATCTCCCTATAAAACCGATTTTTTTTCTAATATACTTTTACAGTATTTTTTTTTTCTAGGATGTAGTCTTTTGTAGGTTCTAACTTTACGGGGAGCCTCAATGCCAACTCCATCTTTCACGAGCTGAAGTTCTATCTCCTTCCCCTAGATAGCTGTTAAAAAAAAAAAAAAAAAGCTATGCTTGCTTGTAACAATGCCCAGCAACCTGATGTGGCATCCACCTGCGTGCCCACCATTCTGGTTTTCACTTCCTGTTTCTGTTTTGGCCTCTAGAATTCTCCTTACTTTCTTGTGAATTTTGCAGTGTGCTTGAAGATATCTGTTCAATTCTGTCCAAAACGTCTAGGTGTCTTCCCAAAGGGAAATTTTTAAGTCATCTAGATTGTTCTTTAGCCAAAAACAGAGGTCACTAAGGGTGTGTGTGTGTGTGTGTGTGTGTGTGTGTGTGTGTGTGTGTGTGTTCGCAGGTACACACATCCATGCACATGGAGGATAACATTCGGCGGCCATGTGCCTTCTTTCTTGAGTCAGGGTCTCTCAAGTGGGCTCAGTTAGCTTGCCGGTGAGCTCCAGCAATCTGCCCATCTCAGCCTCTTCGGCCCTAGGATTACAAGCATAAGTCATCACACCGGCTTTTTACCCAGGTCCTGGAGATTGAACTCAGGTCCTTACACTTGTTCATCAAGTATTTCGCTGACTGAGCTATTGCCCCACCCCTGGGGATACCTTTTTTGGCACCAAAAATGTTCTAAGACCCCACACACACCCGCATCCTGCCGTTATCTTCACCATCACCACCACTATGAGCATCCTGTCTTCAACACTAAATTAAAACTTGCTTGTAGTCCAGGGATAATACACTGCACAGTCTTTTAATTGCCGGGCTCTAGAAGACTAAGACTACTCATTAGTTAGCGTCTTTTTATAATCAATCCATTTGTTGAATAGACGCTACGTATCCTGCAAAAGTTTGAAATTGTTTTAAACCATGCCATCACAATGGTACCCCTTATATTTTTCATGCAGTAATTTGCATGTATACAGGAAATATAATTTTTCTCATCTAAGGATTGCTAAGTGAATACATGAATCCTGGACTCTCCTACAATAATTCCCTTCCACGTAGATCTGAGACCAAAGCTGAGGTCAGAACTCCCCGTGAAACATAAACAGCTAACATACATAAAGGTCCCTGTTTCCAAAGTGCCACTAATACGTCCATTAAGGAAGATAACAACCCAGCAGAACAGGTACCATTGTAATTTCACAGATGAAGACACTTGAACAGATCACACGGTTCATTCAAGTTCATACAGTCAACATCCTAGTCAAGACTCAACAGTGGGTCTGTCCAGAACAAACGCTAGGCTCCGGGGCACACCTGGGAATTACTCCAGCCACCACGTGCCGCTACAGTTGAGCAGACTGTGCACCACACAGCATTAATACCTGACATTTACACCTTCCTCATCACACATGTCATAGTGCGGCAATTTCTCAAGACATTGTAGTACACTACTTGGAGCAAATGATGCATTTTCTGACTCCAGGCTCAGTAGCAATAGCTCTTCAATGGCCTTTGGATTCTCGGTTGTGAGAAGCCCGACACCTAGGAAACCCATTTTATGCAGTGGCTTTAGTTGGTAGAAAAGTTCAAGCCAGAAAACCCAGCCCTTTCTAATTCTCACTTGGGTTCCTGCATCTTCCCCCATCACATCATGGAGAATAAGAGCTAGCCCACTAAACCTGTGATTCTCAAACTCTAGTGTCCTTAAGAACCCACCTGAGTTGAAATTATGATTGCTTGTGTCTGGAGTGAGAAATGAGAAGCTGCATCTTGTGTAGACACTACAAGGGAGCTCGAGACAAACCACTGTTGGGCAATCATGCCTCCTCCGCCCCTCACGCGACCAGTTTCTGTTCCCAGTTGAGATCTCTTAAATCTAGCTCTCTCCACAAGACACAATTAAAAATAAAGAATTCAAATGTGTACCCCTGGACCTTAAAATTAGAAAACAAGCATTCATTTGAGAAGGTAAATTCACACGCACCCCTTTTATGGCAGTTGTTTGGTACCAAGTTTCCTAGGATTTACCTGTCATACCAAGTGTGGTGGAAAGATGAAATCGTACTTTTAAACTGAGTACTTGCAGGGCTGGTAAGAAGGCTCAGTAGTAATGACACTGTCAGCCAGGATCCACATTGTGGAAGGAGAAAACCAACTCCCACAAGATGTCCTCTGACCTCCACACATGCTCCATGGTGCATGCCTTCACACACGCACACACACACACACACACACACACGCACGCACGCACGCACGCACACACGCATGCACGCACGCGTGCGTGTACCCTAAATAAACATAATTTTTAAGCCTATTTCACCTGTGGAACAACATCTAAGGTTGCTCTCTGGCCTCAACTGATAGGTTTCTGTCAATTCGCAGACCAGATCAGACCAGATTAAAAACAGAAAAATGCAGGTTTATTTGCTCCTGGGCTAGTTCATGGGTCCCAAAGAACAGGGCCAGGGAAGTCACACACCTAGGCTAAGGCAGGGAGGTTTTATAGACCTTAGGGAAGGGTGATGACGTGTCAGCCAGGAGCTGGGATTGTGCCCAAGTAGGGTCAAAAGCTCAGCCCCTGGGTGGGCACTTGAGTGAGCTGGCCATGTCAGAAAGGTGGGTTGCATCGCCTGCCAGAAACACGGAACTGAACTGTTGGCACCATTCCTGTGTTCAGAGTTTTCTCAGTGTGGGCGTGGTCGGGGGAAGTAGGGTAGCCGGCGTTACTCAGCTTGTGCAGGGGTGAGAAGGGGTTCTGACCAAACATACCTCTTTGGGTATATGGTTGCTGGTTCAGATCTGGCTACTTCCTGCTAGCATGAGATGATGTGGGGAGAGGGGGGAAGTTGGCAGGTTGGTGTTCAAAAGGAGGTAGGAATGTAGGAGCATTAGGTTAACTGCTGCCCTAGAGACCTCATGAATCCATTCCTGGAGAAATTGATGAAGGCAAGGGGATAGAATTAAAAATAGACAAATGAGAATGACCAGTCCCATAATAGGGGCCAGCCAGGCAAAAAGGAGGACTGCCACCAGAGTCAGGGAGAGGAAGAGGTTTGGTGACCGTGGGGTGAGCTGGGATGACTGCCTCGGTAACAAGCAGAGGTCCTGAACTAAGCAGTAGGCGCTGGTAGGTGCTGGTAGGCACTGGGGGGCTTACACACTGGGAGAACAGGAGTGTTGCAAGGCAAAGGATTAGGAGTCACTGAGATAGGTGGGTAATAATGGGCTTGAGGCTGAGGTGATGGGTTTCAATAATGAGAAACTGGGGTCTGGAGGGGAGGGAAGAGGGGTCGTTAAGGCCAACTAGGATTGACTGGTGGTGGCTAGTGATCACCGGGATGGAGATATGTTGTAGAATATATTAAGGTGTGTTACTTTTGTTTTTGTTGCATTTGTTTAACTCTGTGAAGCTGTGTTACTGTGCCTGTGTAAAAGACCTGATGGTCTAATAAAGAGCTGAACGGCCAATAGCAAGGCGGGAGAAAAGATAGGCGGGGCTGGCAGGCAGAGAGGATAAATAGGAGGAGAAATCTGGGAGGGGAAGAAGATTGAGAAGAAGTAGCCAGAGAAGGAGGAAGACATCTGGGGCCAGCCATCCAGCTACACAACCAGCAATGGAGTAAGAAAGAAAGGCAGACAAAAATAGAGAAAGGTAAAAGCCCAGAGGCCAAAGACAGATGGGTTAATGTAAAGTTAAGAAAAGCTGGCAAGAAACAAGACAAGCTAAGGCTAGGCATTCATAATTAAGAATAAGCCTCCATGTGATTTATTTGGGAGCTGGGTGATGGGTCCCCCAAAAGAGAAAGAACAAACAACAGATACCCCATACTTGAGGGTCAACCAGATCCGGGAGGGTAGGGACCGGGCAGCATGGGGTAGGGACCTGTGAGGCAACCATAGGAAGAAGATGGGAGTCCGCAGAGATTATGGGGGCCAGAGAGAGAGTGGCCCCAAAGTGGCTGAGGATGTGGCAGCCAAGTAAAGGCACTGGGCAGACAGGCATGACCAGAAAAGAGTGTGAGAAGAATCATCCTTCAAGAGTGAAGGAAGTGGCAGGGTCTTGGGTGAGAAGGAGGCGGTTCCATCCACCCTGTGACAGAAATCGAGGGAACCATGGGACCTGAGTGTGAGGTCAAGACAGAAAAGGTAGCCCCCATGTTCACCAGGAAGGTGATGGACTTACCTGCCACCTGGAGCATTACCCTGAGCGTGGCAAGGGTGATGGGCGTCTCAGAGTCTGGGCACATTAGTCCTCTGCCAGGCCAAGGGTCTTGAAGGCCAGAAGGGTCTGAGGTGCCCGTGCTGGTGGGGTGGACCTCCCTGGTGTGGCACAGAGGACAAGCCCACACAGGGGTCCTTCATCATCCAGTGGCCAGGCCGACAGACAGACAGAGCATGGTCTAGTGGGTGGCCAAGGATGGGGCAGCTACGGGACAGGTGGCCTTCCTGGCTGCACTTGAAGCAGGCTCCTGGTGGAGTTGACTTTGGCAGGACCCAGGTGGGACGGGGCCCTGTGGACCACCCCCCTTGTTCCCTCTTTGGGAGTGCCCATCAGCCTCAATAGAGCTACCAAGGCTGGGGCCTGGAGTATATAGCCTTATGTTGTAGCCAAGCCTGTCGGGAAGACTTTGCCACCTCCTCTCAGCCATTAAAAACCTTAAAGTCCACCCTTACCAACTCCTGCACAGGGCTTTGGGGACCATTCTTAGCTTTTTTTAGTTTAGTTGTGTGTGTGTGTGTGTGTGTGTGTGTGTGTGTGTTTAATATCTGGAGATAACTGAGAAATGAAATGGGTAGCCAGGACTGTGGCTGCCACTAGGGAGGCTGGGTCAAGGCAGGTTGAATCATGGTCTCTTGTAGTCCATTTGGAAAAATGGCCAGATCCTTGTCAGCTTGTTAAAATTAACGACTTTGTTTGAGACAGTCTCCATGACCTGAAGGAGGCAGAGAGAGGACCATGAGGTCCCTCCTCTGGCGGCCGTTTTGACCCGGCTGGTAACCCAGTTGGGTTCCATAGCCAGCACTGCTCAGTCACCCACAGGGACCGTATTGTCCACTAAGTGAGTCTGGTCTGCATGAGAGCAGAGGCCTGGGTGACGTAAAGGTTATGCCAGGTTTGGCCACAGGTTTGGAAAGACAGCCTAACTCCCTGGTATAGGCAGAGGAAAGAGAAAGGGACATGAACCCGAACAGCCCCTCAGCCCAGGCCATCTCTTAGGGAGTGCAGAGGAGAGCGGTGGTCTGCTGGGACCACGTATGAGAAGCCACAGGGGAGGACTCAAGGAGGGTAGGCCAGTGTGTAGATGGGGACCAGAGTGTGGGTTGTGACATCGTGGAAGGGGAAGGAGGGTGGGAAGGAAGTGGATGTAGGGGGATGGGGTTGACCTTCAGGCAGAGCCTGCAGCAGTAGAGAAGAAGGAGGAGCAGCAGGAGGGAGAAGGAGAGAGGTGGGGAGGGGGGAGGAGGCTGGCCCTCGGCCTTTGTCTTTGGGTGGGGGGAGGGGGAAAAGCCTGGCCCTAGGTGGAGTATGCATCTTGAAGAAGGGGAGACCAGATTAAAAGCAGAGAAATGAAGGTTTATTTGGCATTGCTCCTGGGTGGGTTCACCAGTCCCAAAGAAGGGGCCAGGGAAGTCCAGTGCCCAGGCTAAGGCAGAGAGGTTTTATAGACATTTGGTGAGGGGTGATGACGTGTCAGCCAGGAGCTGGGACTGTGCCCAAGTCGGGTCAAAAGCTCAGTCCCTGGGTAGGCACTTGAGTGGGCTGGCCATGTTAGAAAGGTGGGTTGCATCACCTGCCAGAAACGTGGAACTGGACTGTTGGCATCATTCCTGTGTTCAGAGTTTTCTCAGTGTGGGCGGGGTCGGGGGAAGTCGGGTTAGGGGTTCCAACCTAACATCAACACACATAGGAACACACACACACACACACACACACACACACACACACACACAAAGAATCAAGAAAATACTGAATCTACTGAAGGTATACAGACATTTTCTTGCACTGTTTCCTAAACCATACAGTATACTAGTTACAGAATTCACTGTGTTCGGTATTAAGAGTAATCTAGGAGACAGTAAAGTATCCAGGAGGGCAAGCCCAGCTTCTAGATAAACACTGTACCACCTTACACAAGAGACAGCCTGCTCATTGATGTTAGCACCTGGGAGGGTTCCAGAACCAGTCCATCAGGGATCCTAAGGGAAACTATCCAAAAATACTCAATGTCTTAAGCTTCATTATAAGAATCTCCAGAGGTTTCAAAAAAGATAGCAGCGAGAGGAGCTAATAGCAACCAACAGGGCAAGTGCCGCCAAAATAATATTACAAAAAGCAGCAGAATACGACATGTTAAAAATATGAACCGGGCGCTGGTGCGCACGCCTTTAATCGCAGCACTCGGGAGGCAGAGGCAGGCAGATGTCTGTGAGTTCAAGGCCAGCTTGGTCTACAGAGTGAGTTCCAGGACAGTCAGAGCTGTTATACAGAGAAACCCTGTTTCAAAAAAACAATATATATAATTATATATATTATTATTATTTATATATGATAACAATATATAAACAATATATATATATATATGATAAACTGAAATAGGGCGTGAGGGCATAGAAAATGACATGGGATATCAAGACAATAAAGTCGTATATTTTTGTTTTGTATATTGTTAAACACCCCCCAATATCAATGCAACTTTCATAACTTAGTCTACAGTTTATCAGACAAATCAAAATATTCACTGGCTTCCTCGCTAGGGAAACATTTCGAAAGTCATCCATAAAACACAGGGGGGCCCTGGTACATGCTCCACAATGAATAAGAAGTGTTTTGTTCTCAGATAATAAAACACATGGTATTCTACATCGCCTTAGAAAAATCACACAGCTTATAGGCAAAGTGACCCCTGGGAAATTCCACAGAAAAGGAACCTATTGTGTTTAATTAAAATCATCCGTGGCTGTTTGCTATGACTTCTGTTCCTGAAGCACAGGACCAGAATCACAGAGGACAGGCGACAGGCACTGCTCTGGACAATGCCTCCAAACAGGTAGATGTTGGCTGTGTATGTGAGGCTGCTCCATTCAATAGAGAGCAATGCTCATGTAGAGAAGTAATTCAAATATTGTAAGAAAAGCAAACAATGAGAAACCGCCATGTAGCTCCCCACCCATTCTCCTTCAAGACAAAGCTTACTAAGCACTCCCGAGCGCCATCAGCATCCTTGGTGCATTTCAATCAGGTAAGAACTCATTCAGCCTGCCAGAGGCATGTGCTGAGCAGAGCATCCCCACTCTTGAAATCTCTGACTCAGGACATATTCAAACAAGCTGTGATAATGTAATGGCAAGACCTCCCTTGGAGAAATGCTTAATGGTTAAAGGTGGAGTTTCATTTTTAAAGGAAGGAACAAACACAACAAAGGACCCGGATTGGATTTCAACACCTCCTTCCTCCAGTGACTCACAACTGCATAACTCTAGTTCCGGGAGATCTAACACCCTCTTGTGGCTCCTGCAGGTACTGCATTCATGTGTACAAACTCACACACAGACACACACTAAGACTGTCCAGGTTTCTGTGTTAAACTTTCATTTAGGACTGATGGAACCTGTTCTAGAGGAAAGGCCAAGTGGGAAGGTATGTCTGTAGTGATCAATACACACAGCAACAGAAATTCTTCAAGCTTCAACACCCAGAGACATTTCTATAATGAACCACTATACATTTGTAAATTTGATATTGAAAATAAAAATTCACATTTTTAAACATGTTCTCCATAAATATATTGCAGTACCTTTAATATTGGAAGGACTTCCGGGATCCCCTTTGGAGTCCCAGGGAACTCCTCAGGCCCTTTTTTTGCAGATAATTCTGAAAAAGAAAGGAAGTGAGGAAAAAGAAAGAGATGAGGAAGAAATGAGAGCAAGACAGAAGGAAAAAAAGGGAAATACAGAAGGATGGAGGGGGAGACAAAATTGGAAATACAGGAGTGAATCCGGATTATTAAACCAGTCTACTAAATCAGTTATGTTTCTTAATTAATGATCTTAGAAATGACTCATCATCAGAATTTGACAAGATATCAAAATGTCTCTTTCGTGTACTTTAAGTTTTACTTATATCAAATAATCTTGAAAAAAACTCAAGAATTGTTTCTCCACAAGGTGGCAGCACCAGGGGAGTCTTTAGTCATTGCTCATCCCTGTGTTCAATAAAATCCATTTAAAAGAATGCACAACCTTATGGACTTAGACAAATACCAAAGAAATCCAGCCCAAACTAGAGGAATATAAATTATAAATATTTTAAAGCAACACTACATTTCCTATTTTAAAAACATATTTAATAGTGCCAATGAAACAACGTATTCATTCATAAATAGCCGATATTCCAATGTTGATGGCAATTTCTTAACAAAGAATGAAAGCCTTAGGTTGTATTTAGCCCTGTTATGAACAGTGTAAAACAATTATCTTCCAAAAGTAACTCGTGCATGAAACAGTAAAATTGAATAAGAAACAGACTTTTAAAGATGGAATCATTTTGGCTTTTTGCTTCCAGGAACAGACAATCTAGAAAATGTCTCTTGGCTGCAGAAAAGATAGAAAATACTTTTTAGACTCATAAGCTAAGAAGATAATAAAATAATAAATATGAGGCAAGGAGCTTGGAAGAGGAACTTGCGGAGTGTAGAAAGGCAGGAAGGTGAGCCAGGAATGGTAACACAGGTTACCCTTTGCAACCCCAATACTTGGGGTAGAGGCAAACGGATCAGGAGTTCAAGTGCAGCCTTTGCTACACAGCGAGTTCAAGGCCAGCCTGGGCTAACTGAGACTTCATCTCATTAAGAACAAAAACAAAGCCTACTTATCCTACTGGATACTATGAAAATTCTGAAAAGGGAAACCGGGCGCCATTTTACAGCCCTGAGGAGCAGCTGTGACAGCAAATTAGGAATGAGATAATAAAAATGGCAGACCATTGCTTCCTCGCACAAATACTCATTGGAGAGTCTCTCTGTGCCAGGCAGTGTGGTGAGGGCCCAGAATGCAGCAGCACACAAACACACTTTCTTCATTCATGAAGTGTTTGCTGAGAAATGAATGAGGAAAGACATGAAAGGGAAGTGAGAGAGGAAGGAAGAGGAAGGAGGTTGGCCAAGGTGGAGTGTGTGGCGATTAGGAATGGGGAGGGGGATATGCAGATGAGGGAGAGGCCTTGTCCAGCCTCAAACCTACCATTCCCCTATTTACCTATTTATCTCTCTCCTTACAAAGCATCGATGAAGCCCACTAACGAGATGCCTAGCTCCTGTGGACGGCAGTTATCCTGTATTCTAATTTATGTTTACATCGCTGTTTGTCCATGCATATGCTAAGAGTCTCATCATGCATTTCATCTGTTGTTTACCTGCAGATTTTCTGAATTTTCTTTTGGGGCTCCCCAAAGACTCTAAGATCTCAGTTATTCGTAACGTGATCTCCGACACCATCACAATGTCCAAATCTTCCAGTTGATAGCAGTGAATCACTTCACTTATCTGCCACAGGAGATAAACCCACTACAAAAAGAAAATGCAAATCAAAATCAATTAAGAGTAAATTGTATGAAGAGGCAAAGTTATCAAATTTTAGTTCTCCCTGACCACAACCAAGCATTATATAGGCCTCTTTATTAATGTATCTTAATCATAAACAACATAGAGTGAATTTAATGAAATATTTAACAATAAATGTGTTTACACAATGGAAACTTTATGATGTTATTGTTCCGTATCATCAATATTTGCTATATTCTCAAAGTACAGAGGCGGCCAAGTGGGCAGGTATTTCTGGCCCCACTCCAGGTGCTCAGAAATGGACTTTCATGACTAGGTCACCAAAGGACAGCACCTGAACCAGCCAGCATTCTCTGAGACCTGTGATGAATCGGTATTTATCTACCCATATCATCACTTAAAAGAGAACATGACCAAAATGTTAGATCAGTACAATCAGTTGTAGGAAGCTCAGGCACACTAGACGTAAAACATTTGTCACTAAATATTTTATCTAAGTTCCCAGTTTTATAATGCTCAAATCCTCCACTTTCTCCTTCCAGTGGTGCGGGGGTGGGGGGGGCAGCTCTGTTAAGTAATATACATTATCAAGGAGAGCTCTAATATAAATTATCAAGGAGCACTCTAATATATATTATGAAGAGCACTCTAACATATATTATGAGAAGTACTCTAATATGTATTATCGAGGAGAGAAAAGCACCCTGGTGCTCCTGACTTATTCATACTCTTATTATTACTCTTCTTGATAAATGCCATCCAAGCTCCTACGGCCTAGACACATTGTATTTGTTCCTTCCTTTAAAAATGAAACCGTTTTCCACTCTTTGAAACCAAGCTGGGCCAGGGCCCAGCAGCACACATCCCGAGAAGGTTCAGTAAGCACTATAAAGAGTAGCTTCCTACCGCACACATCTTCAAAGGATGAGAGTTAGGGGATAGATCCTAGGGAAGGCCTAGATTGGAAATGCGTACTCAACTTGAATTAAAAAATAAAAATAGCACAACTCATGTGAAAGGAAAGCAAAAGGGAGTACTTTGTTGGTGCTGATCTTGTGAGAATATTTTGCAAAGTCGCTTCTGGACACGTTGATCCTCTGAATCCCAAGCTTGCATTTCTGCCATAAGAATGTTATTGTGTCCACAACGATGTCCTTATCAGGCTGAATACCCTAAAAACAAAAATGATGAGTGCGTGAGTAAGAAGAATGTGATGTGTGTCTGTAACGTTCAGTGTGGGTCAGGCAACATCCTGTAAGTGCTTCCCGTGTCCCAGATCAGTGGACTAAGGCGAGTGCCTTCACTGCTGTCAACAGATAGAGAGAACCCACGTGGTTTCCCATGGGTAAGTGACCAGGAAGTCACAGATAAGCGGGAACCACACACTCCCTGAGTCTCACCTAGCACTCTGTGAACTAGTTCAGCTCTCAAAAAAAAAAAAAAAAAAAAAAACAGTCTGAAACATTTTCATCCAAGTCTGTGAACCAACGAGTCCTCTCTAACCTGGCAAAGTCTCCTTCTCTCTTTCTGAACTTCTTGTATTAAAAATAATAAAGAACAGGAGAGGTAAAAGGTAAAGTGGCAAGGGCAGGAAGAGCATGCAGAGAGGGTGGAGAGAGGAGGTGGGGAGAGAGATTGCAGGGGAGGGTGGAGAGAGGGGTGGGGAGAGAATGCAGGGGAAGGTGGAGAGAGGGGTGAGGAGAGAATGCAGGGGAGTATGGAGAGAGGGAGTGGGGAGAGAGAATGCAGGGGAGGGTGGAGAGAGGGGGTGAGGAGAGATTGCAGGGGAGGGTGGAGAGAGGGGTGAGGAGAGAATGCAGGAGAAGGTGGAGAGAGGGGTGAGGAGAGAATGCAGGGGAGTATGGAGAGAGGAACTGGGGAGAGAGAATGCAGGGGAGGGTGGAGAGAGGGGTGGGGAGAGAATGGAGGGGAGGGTGGAGAGAGGGGTGGGGAGAGAATGGAGGGGAGGGTGGAGACAATAAAAAGGAACCAAAAGCTCCAAGCCAGCAACCGACGCAACGATGTGTTCGCTAACGAGCAAATAATTAAGAACTTTAGGAGCCGATCTCGTCATGTTTTAAAGCTAGGCCAGACTGCTAAAAGACACTTCCTCCCATACTGCTACAACTTATTCCAAAGAGTTACTTCTTCACCTTGGAAGGGGTACACACACAGTAATGAAGAATTGCCGCCAAATGAAAAATGTCTTCTGAGTACCCACAGCTCCTCACACAGGACTCTGCAAACCAAAGGCAGACGATGAGAGCAGGAAACCAACTTCTAGGCCTCGAGTACAAAACACAGAAGTGCCACAAAAATGGCACAGGTGATGCCCGGACCGTTTATCATGCCAGTACGCTGTTTAAAATGTTTTCTTGTCAAAATTAATCTCAGTAGCTGTAACTCAGTTTAAATAGACTAATGTTTTTGTTATTAATCCACAACACACATGCCAACTATGTCCAAAGAGAAGTTGAGAAGGCTTGCAATGCTAGGATGATCTGAAATGTGGCGGCTGGAGAAATGTATAAAGGTATTGATTCAGATACTGATAGAAGAAGAAAGTCTATCACTATGGGTACAAATGATTTACTGTGAGGGAGCAGCTATGTGATGCCCAAAAGAACATGGGAAATTGTGGTATTTTATTTGTGCAACCCAATAAAGTTTATCTGAGGATCAGAGGAAAAAGCCAGCCGCTACATTAAACACAGAAGTCAGGCAATGGTAGCACCTGCCTTTAATCCTGTCACTTGGCAGGCAGAGATCCATCTGGATCTCTGTGAGTTCAAGGCCACACTGGAAACAGAGCCAGGTGTGGTGGTACACGCCTTAAATTCCAACACTAGTTAACCATGGCGGTCTGGAGGTCTGTACAGACAGACAGGAAGTGACAGAGCTGAGCAGAAAGAGGAAGTGATGTGACTGGATAGAGAAAGCAAATGAGATGGCAGAACAGAAAAGCAGATAGGCATGGGTAGACAGGAAGTAGGTCTCTTTGGAAGCTGAGGGTCGGTAAGGTGAGGTTGGCTTATGGCTTTTCCTATTCCTCTGATCTCTCAAGTTTTAACCCCGATATCTGGCTCCAGGCTTTTTATTTAATAAGACTGTTCAACAATTCATCTACAGAAAATAAACAAAGCTCACTGATCTAAAGGCAGATTAGATGCTAAATTATCTGTACAATGACACTTAAATCACTGAAGTCCTACAACGGAAAACCCTGCATGCGGAGAGAAGGGACAACCCAACTTTCTCTTTGCTCAGCCATTTCCCATCCACCTTTGCCCTTTGCCCTTTGATCAGCAGCCCTGCTCACCTCCCACTTCCTGTTCATGCGTGGTGACATCACATCGCTGGACACCAGCTGTTTCTGACCTACCACACTCCCAAACTCCACTGCTCCCAGCCACACAGTCATGGCTGCCGAACCCTCCGTCACCAGGCACACCCCTAGTTCTTCAGCCTCGACCATGCTTTGTCTCACCTCGCCTGAAAAGACCATCTTTTCTCACACAGAGCAATTTTTTTAAAAAATGCAGCTAAATACTCACCATGACAAGCAATATGTTTTAGATAAACTTGAATGGGCTGTGCCTGCTTATCATTTTCCAGAGGGAAGATCGAGCCTTTGTTTTTCTTTAAATTGATCAGTGGCTCTACTGCCACCAGAAGAATTAAATCCTTCTCTGCTTTCTTCAATTCGACGCTATCCTGCTTCTGAGAAAAGTATACCCCACAAGGTAATTAGCAAGTCCACGCCATTTTAACAGAACAGAAAACAAATGAAGAGCTTTGCATGTGTTACCTGGAGAAAGTAAATAAGCTGTCCAGCTAGTGATTCAAACAATCCCCATTCCTCGTAAGAAAAAGCCAATTTTGCAAATTTTACAGCAGCGAGCGCAGAAATGACATTTTTCCTTTCCACCACATGCTCCAGGAGACACGTTTTTGGGAAATCAAGTTTTCCATGTGTACTAACATTTGAAACTAGAAAAGGAGAGGGGAATGTCTGGGTGTCATTCATGCAAAGAGACATTTATTAGACATTAACCGTCAGACACTATCAGGCTCTAGGAAAACAATGATTTTAAAAAAAAAAAAAAAGACAAGGACACAGTCCCCAACCTCACTGTCGCTAAGGTTTCAGGGTAGTGGGTGGGGCCGAATAAGAAACCGAAGTGGGCAAATGCACAGTGCTATGGAGACAAATAGTAAGGGCATCCAACATGGGTCTGAGGGAGGACACTGGCTAAAGCCACTCAGAAGAAGGAGCACGGCCATCTGGAGAGATGGCCAGGGATTAAGAAAACCATTCTCACAGAAGACCCAGGTTGGTTGCCAGCACCTACATGGCAGCTTACAAGTGTCTATAATTCAAGTTCCACAAAATCCAGTGGCTTCTTCTGGCCTCTGTAGACATCAGGGCACACAGGGCACCAGGCACATGGTGCACATACATCCATTCAGGCAAAACACCCGTACGCATAAAATAAAAATAAATAAATCTTGTTTTAAGATGGAGGAGGAGAAGTGTAGACCATAAAAAAGCTTGCAACCGTGAATTAGCTTCATAGGCACCTTGACATTAAAAGAAGACTAAGAAGGGAGTGTGGCTTTTAGGTCATCAGTAGCATAATTCACAGCAGTGGGCAGGATCGGCTATGAGCACGCGAAGAAACAGCGTCAAAAAAGTGAGGGCAGAGAGAGGAAAGCCTGCCAAGGAGAGTGTTCAGTGAAAAACAGAGTCAGCAGGAGCGAGTACTACAGAACCTACAGAACAGCGTAGGAACGCAGCCCCGAGGAGGGAGTCTCCGCTGAGCAGGAAGGAGAGCATCTGTGAGGTTTTCAACAGCACGATAGGGACAGAGGCTGCCTGATGTTTTAGTAGAAGGAAAGACGAGAGCAGTGAACATAAGCAACTCTCTGGGCATATCTGGCCATCTCACAGACACCCGGGGAAAAAGATGAAAGAGGACCCAGTGTAAGGGGACTGCTTGGAAGAACTTGAATACATAAAGAAGAGGAAACGTGTTCCTCCTGTTTCAGTAAAAGCTGTGTACAGGGTATGTGCGATGAGATAAGGTTTAGAATCTGAGTGAGTGAGATCCAAGAAATTCTCACTTGTGGTCGTTTGAATAGGAACGGTCCCCATAGACTCATGTGCATGAAGGTTTGGCCCATTGAGAGTGGCACTGTTAGGAGGTGTGGCCTTGTTGAAGTAGGTGTGGCCCTGTTGAGGAAGTATGTTACTGTGGGGTGGATTTTGAGGTCTCATATGCTCAAGCTATGTCCAGTGTGGTACACAGTTTCTTTCTGCTGCCTACAAATCAAGGTGTAGAATTCGCAATTCCTTCTCCAGCGTCATGTCTGCCTGCATGCTGCCATGTTTCCCGCTACAGTGAAAATGGACTAAACCTCTGAAAGTATAAGCCAGCCTCAATTAAATGTTTCCTTTATAAGAATTATTATGGTCATGGTGTCTCTTCACAGCAATAGAAACCCTAACTAAGACATCACTTGAGAACTTTTTTTAATTGAAAATAGATTCTTTTTCATATAAAATATTCTGATCATGGTTTCCCCTTCCCCAGTTTCTCTCAGAACTTTTTTTATTTTATTTTATTTTATTTGAGACAGGGTTTCTCTGTGTAGCTTTGCACCTCTCCTAGAACTCATTTGGTAGCCCAGGCTGGCCTCGAACTCACAGAGATCCGCCTGGCTCTGCCTCCCGAGTGCTGGGATTAAATTCTCTCAGAACTTTTTAAATGAAGACATGAGGTATTGTTTTCATTAAAGTATGGGGTCAGAGGCTCACTGCCTTCAGGTGGACACACACACACACACACTAAAGTTATTCAAGCTAACATCTGGCTTCCTATATCTCCTCCTAGGTAGACATTAGAGCCAAATAAGCTGGCTACTTCCAGGTGGTGGTGTGCGCCTTTAATCCCAGCACTCAGGAGGCAGAAGTGGACAGATTCCCTTGAGCTTGAGGCCAGCCTGGCCTGCAGAGTGAGTTCCAGGACAGCCAGGGCTACACAGAGAAACCCTGTCTTGAAAAAAACAAAATCAGCTGGCTACTGCAAGGCCACAGAAGGTAAGTTCATGTGGAAAGCAAATTAAATATGCAAGTATTTTCAAAGAAAACCCACCAAGTAAGCATCCTTTACCACAGGAAGCCGAAAAATGGAGCAGAGAGAATGAGAATTTAAGCACAGTGTTCTCTCAGAAGCGAGAAGACCTCAGAAGCATGAAGTGAGAATTGGGCCCCTAGAGAAAGGAACGAGTAGGGATTGCGTCTGAAGTCTACCAGTGCTTAAAGTATAAACTGGGTTGGTGGAGAGAAGAAGGCCAGGACAGAAAAAAATAAAACACAAATGAGTGATGTGGAAATTCACATTGAGGAGCCCTCTCAGAAGTGACAAAAAGGAAGAAAAAGGAGGGGAAAAATAAGACAGGAGGTTGGTGATGAATGTAAAAATGTTGACATTTGTTTAGTATGAAGAAAGAAAGGTAGATACAGAGAAGGAATGAAAAATTAAAAAAATGCAAGAGCTCAAAATGCCTCCTGCATCGCTGGACCCAGTGTGGTGAAACATAATAATAACATAAGAAAGATAAGAGTATAAAATCTAAAGTCTATAGAACGATGAGGTTTAACTAACATTAAACTCCCCCACTGAGACCCTGTGTTCAAGACATGGAGATATAGTGTGCAGATGTTAAAATAAACAAGCCTTATAAAGTAAGGCTTTCTATCCATTCCTTAAAGTCCTCAGTGTTCAGACTTGAGCAAAAAGAACTAAATTTAAACAGACGCAATGAAAACTGGAAAGTAACCACGAGAAGTACAAATGAATAAAACTATTGAGTGTCTTAGAAAAGCAGTGATCAGAGGTTGTATACAGAACAGAAAAAAAGAAAAAAATAGTAGTATATTTACAAAGTAGGGCAAAGAGGAAGAGGATTTCAGGTGGCAGAAAAGCCGTTCAGTGTCTTTAGCCATTAGGAAAATACAAATTAAAGACACAGGGAGATACTATTATCCACCTATAAGAATAAACTAAAATTTAAAAAAAAAATTAGAAATGGTTGGAGATTTAGCTCAGTGGTAGAGCGCAAGGCCCTGGGTTCGGTCCTCAGCTTGGGGCGGGGGGGGGGGGGGGGGGGGGGGCCCGCGCTGGGGGGGGCGGACACAGTGGGAACACTAATGCTATCAGTGATGCCATGAGATGGCATCATTCACACACGGCAATTTGGAATAATAAATGGCACAGTAAACTTGGAGAGAGTGACAGCAATCTCTCCCAAAACTAAATATACAGTCGTCACAGGAGTGAGCAATTAGACCACAGAAGTGATACGGTATTTTCAAACAAAAGTTCAAAGCAGTTTTATGCCTAATAGCCCCAAACTGGAGACAACGCAAATGTCTCCCCATTATTGGTGAAATTATTGAGGCCACTCCACATAGTTAAAAGTTACCCCACTCCACTTGTGGGGTAACTCACAAGTGAAGGGATAGTTCACAGGATCTGGGAAAGGTGTAGCGCAGTCCGGCGGTGTTCTCTGGAGAACTCTGCTTGGTCTAGCTCCAGCATCCAGGGTCCAGGAACCAAGAGAGCCGCGCATCTGGATCTCGGGTCTTTAGAGTCCTCTCTCAGCCCTGCCTTGTAGGCGTGACAGTTACCAAAGCCTCAATGGGGGTTGGAACTTCCAGGTCAAAGCTGGAATGGCTACCCACTACACTCCATAAGTAAATGGTTAAACAAACTGGCGCGTCTGTGCCACAACACACCACCCAGCAGTAATAGTGGACAGTTGCCACACAACAACTGGACACCTCACTGGAGGATGCTGCTGAGTGAGGAAACAAGATGCGAGTAAGCTGATGATAAGGATATTACAGTCAATGAGGAAAGGGAGCTGTCTTCAAAAATGGTGCTGTGTCAACTAGACAGCCACAAGAATAAACAAATGACGATCTCTACTTCATACCCACAGAAACAGCATCAATGTGGACCTTGTGCAAGAAATGAAGCAACAGAATTTATAGAAGAAAAAACATGTTAGCACATGTAGGGCACTGAGAAGGCAGAGCCTTCTTAAATAGGACACAAAAAGGATTATCTATAAAGGATGTATTGGCAAACTGGACTACGTGAAAATTTAAGAGTGTCTGGGGTCTGGAGAGATGGCGCAACGGTTAAAAGTATTGGCCGCTCTCCCCAGAACCCACATAGTGGCTTACAACCATCAGTAATTCTGGTTCCAGGGAAACAGACACCCTCTTGTGGCACACAGTGGTACACAAGCGTAAACGCAGGCCAAAGACTCAGACACAAAACATAAAAATAAAATTAGTAATTTCTGTCGTAACAGAGACCATTAAGAGAATGGAAAGTGGGGCTGGAGAGAGGGCTCAGTCAGTCATGAGGACGAGTTCAGTTTACCCAGGTAAAATGCCAGGCATGGCGGCACGCTGTAATCCAGAGCTAAGGAAGAAGAAAGAGAAGGATCCCTGGGGCCTGCTGGCCAGTCAGTCTAATAGAACCAGTGACCCCGTCTCAAACAAACAAACAAAAAACACCATTGTGGGAGATTCCTGAAGTCAACCTCTTGTCTACACACACACACACACACACACACACACACACACACACACACACACTCAGTGCTAATGAGTATGAACAATCCCATGAACAAAAAAAAACACCAGCGTCTATAAATCCCTCTAGTGAATGTCTGAACTAATGGTCCAGTGTTGAAGGTTCTTCATCTATGGTAAGACTGGGACAGCGCAGCCATCAGCCTGTGTCTCTGGTGATTCCAGTCAGTGCAATAAATCAGGAAATGAAGGGGAAACATTAAGAGATTAAAGCCTGAAAAGAAAGAAATGTAACTGTCATTATTCAAAGATGATGAGTAATCTAGGGGAAAGGAAAACACTACAAATGAATTATTGGTCACCGGATTCAAGGTTAATATGTAAATTTGATACTAATTTCTCACATATGAGCAATCATGCTGAAGGTGTTTGTTATCGGTGTCTACCACAAAATATTAACATTTACTTACGAATCAAAAGCTCTTTCCCAGCCATGAACAGTTCTAAGACAACATCGCGGAGCTCCACTTCGTCCGTCACCAGAGGTCCAGTCTGCAGGATTCGCCTGCTTGAGTCAGAAAGAGCTTCCAAGACAGCCAGAAAGCGGGACGAGGTGCTATCAAACAGCTCATCCAGCAGTCGTTCCGTGACCGTCCGTGGCCACACCATCTAGACATGAAAGAAAGCCGAAGTTACCAGGAGGCCAAGGCGACTGCCGGCTTCCCTGGTGCTGACGGAGCAGTCAGTCCGATAGTGGGACAGTTGCTTTGGGGCCTTCTACACCCCACTACAGACTCCATTTAAGGAAGTCACGACACCAAGGACTCCGCTGTTCCTTATGTGCCGATGTGTCCAGGGCAGTATAGAAAAACTACTTAGTGTGGCCATTTATCAAGGTCGTATTGTCTCCACGTGCCTTGTAGCACCCTGGTGACAGCCACAGGGAGGAGAGACTCAAACTTTGTTGGCCTGAAATCCCTTGGGGATGTCTTTTAGATCCAAGGCCAAATGTCCAGAAAAAAAATCTGTGGGTTTAGGTCAGACAGTGTTGATAAATGCTGCAGGAAATACTTATGCAGAATGTCCTCGAACTCAAATCTGAAACACTATTTTATGGTGTAAATAACTTGGGGTTTAGTGGTTACTGCTATGGAAGGTTTGATCGGCTATATACCAAAAGCAAGCGGCTGTGTAGGCCTCTGACACATCCGGCCACCCTCCTTTGTACTGAGTGACTTCACCTACAGGTGTTTGCTTTAAAACTGTTGCCTCTCGCCAGGTGATGGTGACACATGCCTTTAATCCCAGCACTCGGGAGGCAGAGCCAGGCAGATCTCTGTGAGTTCGAGGCCAGCCTGGGCTACCAAGTGAGTTCCAGGAAAGGTGCAAAGCTACACAGAGAAACCCTGTCTTGAAAAACCAAAAAAAAAAAAAAAAAAAAAAAACTATTGCCTCTCACAAATGGCCTGGTCTCTGCCTGTAAGCTGCCAATAGGGAAACTGGTGCCTGTAAGTTGGCATTTCCAGAACTGATATCCAGCTGGAAAATGCCAGCCACGTTCCCACGATGCCCTTGTTTATTTCTTCTTCTAGGGGCAAAGCTGGAAAGAGAGACAGAAATGGATAAAGCTGCCTTGAGCCATGTTTTCCCAGTACTAGCTTCCTGACTCATTGGCTTTTGTCTTTGATTCCGCAGGCCAACCGTACAGCAAAAAAGCTCAAGAAAAGTTGAAGTCTATGCCTTGCTCTCTCTCTCTCTCTCTCTCTCTTTCTCAACAGAGGTGAGGCCTCCTCTGAAGATTCGTACTAGAGGTTAAAACAGTGCTTTAAAAATATATTTTAAAAATATAAATAAGGCCGGGCGGTGGTGGCGCACGCCTTTAATCCCAGCACTCGGGAGGGAGAGCCAGGCGGATCTCTGTGAGTTCGAGGCCAGCCTGGACTACCAAGTGAGTTCCAGGAAAGGCGCAAAGCTACACAGAGAAACCCTGTCTCGAAAAACAAAAAAAATAAAATAAAATAAAATAAATAAATATAAATAAATAAGAATATATTTAAATACTATAATAAGCTTTCTAATAATTAGAAGTGTCATAAATGAAATGATATTTGCCACTAATTGGTGAAAAGAACAGCCAGGCTGGGATACATAGTGAATTCTAGACCACTCTAGGCTACAAAGTGAGACCCTGTCTTAAAAAAAGCAACGGGATTTTTTTAAGGAGCCCCAAATAACTGAATTTTAATATGGTTTTATCTAGAAATGTAAACATTTTCTAAAGATATTTTTAATTTTGCTTCAAGCCCTGCAGATTCAGATATCTAAATTTGGTTTCTTTTCCAGGGAAAAGAAAAGGTTTGTAACAGGGGAAAACAAATCACTCCTTCCCTCTCCACAGGGGGCAGCATTACAACTTAAGGATACCAGATGTTGGCCCTCCAACAGCTAAATAAGAACCTGCCTGAGGTGTGGCAAGCTACCAGCCCCAGCAACTGGAGAGCACTGAGCAGTGTGGGATATGATTTTAAAGGTATGGAGTAGGCCGGGCGGTGGTGGCGCACGCCTTTAATCCCAGCACTCAGGAGGCAGAGGAAGGCAGATCTCTGTGAGTTCGAGGCCAGCCTGGTCGACAGAGCGAGATCCAGGACAGGCACCAAAACTACAAAGAAACCCTGTCTTTCAAAAAAAAAAAAAAAAAAAAAAAAGGTATGGAGTAGATACTCTTTAGGGATCAATAGTCAAAATAGTCATGCTCCATAACAGTGGATTGGCCCTGTGCCCAAGATAACATTTGTAAATAGTATTAATTTAAAAGGGAAAGGTGGTCGTCCCTGAATAGTGTGAGCTCTAAGGAGAGAGCAGTTGGAGTTGGCACTATGAGAAGGCACTGGACTGGGGTCACCTTCCAGTGCTGCTGGGGCGTGTGACCCCGAGCCGGTGACAGAAACACTCTGAGCCCTGATTTCTTCACACGTAGTGGGAAAGCACCACACACAGCAGGTGCCTTCCAGGCTCCCTCCCAGGATCGGAGATTCTGAGGCTCTTCTGTCAGAGCCTGCTCATCCTCTTCCCCCACTTGCCGACACATTCCAGTCCCCGGACAGCCAGCCGCTCACAGAGGAGAGCTAGCTGGTGCCCGTCTACAACAATCGGAAGGAGAATTGAGCCCAGAGGACACTGAGCTCAGAAAGGCGACAGGGAAGAGTAAAGAAAGAAGGGAGGGAGGGAGGACAGCAGGGTGGGAGGGAAGGGTTGAACCCCACAAAGAGTATCTGCTTCACACACACACCCCCCAGACCGTATTTAATGCTGAGGTTGAGAGGGGCCATGTGATTAGTTACATACAACACAGGAGAAGTATACCACTTCCATGCTGGGCATCATGGCTCCCCTAAGCTCTCTGTCCTCCGTACAGCAGAGAAGGCAGCAATGTCTGAATCATAAGAACTGCTCCCAGGCCTCCTCCTGAACAGCCACTCAGCAGGCCCCCGGTGACTCCCTACTGGCTCCTAACTCCAACGGGGAATTATTTTTGAATCTTCTGAGATGTGGGGACTGTTCGGTGCTATCGTATAGCCCAGCTCATGATACTCCTAATGAGAAAACCTGAAAGCTAATGTCAAGTGGCCCAAGGCAAGGGCCTGGGCAGACCCACTCGGGACTGTCCACTTGCAAGGGGCTTGCATGCAAACCTTTCCCAAGCTCATCTTCCGCCTCTCAGCCATTACCGTTGCAAAACTGGGATAATGTAAAGCACAGGGAAGAGAAATGGATGCTGCGAGACCGTATCTCAGTTGGAAAGACATTCCATTGCTCTGAAATCTGGGGCAGGATTTAATCATTAGCAACTAGGCTTAAAACGTACAAAGGAATAGCACAGGCATACTGCAAAACGGTCTTCTAGAGAAGGCCCTGGAGACTTACACTCTGGGCTTCCTTTAGGTTAATTCTGATCTTCGGTCTAAACACAGCTTTGTTTTTTCTCCTAGACTCATACACTCCTCTTTTGAAGATCATCACGGCCATCTGTCTCCAAGAGAAGAATCACATATGAAATCGCAACAGGATGCACGCCTCAGCCGCAAAGATTGAACGCTTAATCAACAGCGCTGTGCAGTACATTTCTTCCATTTCATGAAATTTTCATACCTTTATCGTGGCCTCTCTGTAATATTTTCGGGACTCTTCCTGACACTGGGAGGAACTCATTAATTCCAGCTGCCTTAACTCATCAATTTTAGCTAATGCACGTCGAGCAAATGCCTGTGTTGCAATTAAAACAAATTTAATTCACAATAAGTTGGAGAACCGTGATTAAAAATGTATAAAAATGGTATGTTTTGATGTCTGAGGCATTTGACTTAATCTGAATTAAACTGCTGGCTGCTGCTGATTCCTTATAACACAGTAGCTCTCCAATCAATCATTTCCTATGAGCACCACTAAGCTCTATAAATCTAAAGTTAATAAACATCCTGACATGTTAACTTTATGAATTATAGGATTTTTAGAAGAAAGCCAAATGTGGATTAAACAGAACCTTTGTACAGAGTACTGCTCTGCTAACAATGCCTAGAAGCATGCTCACACTTGAATGCACACACACACACACACACACACACACACATACACATACACGCACGCACGCACGCACACCATCTTGAGACGGTCTTCTCGAATTTCAACCTTCCTAGTATAACGTGAGATGGAATCTCTTCAACTGCTCACACGCTGACCACTACAGTGTGGCGTCTCTAAAGGGCCTTATTCATTTTCAGATCTCCAATAGCCATGGTAGAGGAAATCCTGAAGAACCGGAAGGAAAGGCAGGAAGAAGGCGGGCTAGCTCGTGGAACCATTTCACCACGTGATGAGTCTCTAGAGACAATAACAAGGGTTCAGAAGAGCCCTCGAGAAGAGTTAAGCAGCAAAAGGTTTCATCACAGGCCACTCCAGAGTACAACAGGACAGCACATCGATCAGACTTCCAAATTTTCACGTCATTGCTTTTGCCGTTTTTTCGAAATACTTTACTCATAGCTTTTAAAAGCGAACATCCCAGGCCAGCTGCAACATTAGAATTAAGGGATGTATAGATTTTCCAGTAAGCAGTAATCCCGATAAGGATCAAAACGTCAGAAGGACCGGTGTTCCGTCCCCA